>NW_027461758.1:300000-347612 GCF_050947455.1 Rhinoderma darwinii | reverse complement strand
ATTATTATATCACTACATTGTTACATTATTATTATTATATCACTACATTGTTACATTATTATTATTATATCACTACATTGTTACATTATTATTATTATATCACTACATTGTTACATTATTATTATTATATCACTACATTGTTACATTATTATTATTATTATATCACTACATTGTTACATTATTATTATATCACTACATTGTTACATTATTATTATATCACTACATTGTTACATTATTATTATATCACTACATTGTTACATTATTATTATTATATCACTACATTGTTACATTATTATTATTATTATATCACTACATTGTTACATTATTATTATATCACTACATTGTTACATTATTATTATATCACTACATTGTTACATTATTATTATATCACTACATTGTTACATTATTATTATATCACTACATTGTTACATTATTATTATATCACTACATTGTTACATTATTATTATATCACTACATTGTTACATTATTATTATTATATCACTACATTGTTACATTATTATTATATCACTACATTGTTACATTATTATTATATCACTACATTGTTACATTATTATTATATCACTACATTGTTACATTATTATTATTATATCACTACATTGTTACATTATTATTATTATTATATCACTACATTGTTACATTATTATTATATCACTACATTGTTACATTATTATTATTATATCACTACATTGTTACATTATTATTATATCACTACATTGTTACATTATTATTATATCACTACATTGTTACATTATTATTATATCACTACATTGTTACATTATTATTATATCACTACATTGTTACATTATTATTATATCACTACATTGTTACATTATTATTATATCACTACATTGTTACATTATTATTATTATTATATCACTACATTGTTACATTATTATTATATCACTACATTGTTACATTATTATTATTATATCACTACATTGTTACATTATTATTATTATATCACTACATTGTTACATTATTATTATTATATCACTACATTGTTACATTATTATTATTATCTCACTACATTGTTACATTATTATTATATCACTACATTGTTACATTATTATTATTATTATATCACTACATTGTTACATTATTATTATATCACTACATTGTTACATTATTATTATTATATCACTACATTGTTACATTATTATTATTATATCACTACATTGTTACATTATTATTATATCGCTACATTGTTACATTATTATTATATCACTACATTGTTACATTATTATTATTATATCACTACATTGTTACATTATTATTATTATATCACTACATTGTTACATTATTATTATATCACTACATTGTTACATTATTATTATATTGCTACATTGTTACATTATTATTATTATATCACTACATTGTTACATTATTATTATATCACTACATTGTTACATTATTATTATTATTATATCACTACATTGTTACATTATTATTATATCACTACATTGTTACATTATTATTATATCACTACATTGTTACATTATTATTATATCACTACATTGTTACATTATTATTATATCACTACATTGTTACATTATTATTATTATATCACTACATTGTTACATTATTATTATATCACTACATTGTTACATTATTATTATTATATCACTACATTGTTACATTATTATTATTATATCACTACATTGTTACATTATTATTATATCACTACATTGATACATTATTATTATTATATCACTACATTGTTACATTATTATTATTATATCACTACATTGTTACATTATTATTATATCACTACATTGTTACATTATTATTATTATATCACTACATTGTTACATTATTATTATATCACTACATTGTTACATTATTATTATTATATCACTACATTGTTACATTATTATTATTATATCACTACATTGTTACATTATTATTATTATATCACTATATTGTTACATTATTATTATATCACTACATTGTTACATTATTATTATTATATCACTATATTGTTACATTATTATTATTATATCACTACATTGTTACATTATTATTATTATATCACTACATTGTTACATTATTATTATATCACTACATTGTTACATTATTATTATATCACTACATTGTTACATTATTATTATTATTATATCACTACATTGTTACATTATTATTATATCACTATATTGTTACATTATTATTATATCACTACATTGTTACATTATTATTATATCACTACATTGTTACATTATTATTATATCACTACATTGTTACATTATTATTATTATATCACTACATTGTTACATTATTATTATATCACTACATTGTTACATTATTATTATTATATCACTACATTGTTACATTATTATTATTATTATATCACTACATTGTTACATTATTATTATATCACTACATTGTTACATTATTATTATTATATCACTACATTGTTACATTATTATTATTATATCACTACATTGTTACATTATTATTATATCACTACATTGTTACATTATTATTATATCACTACATTGTTACATTATTATTATATCACTACATTGTTACATTATTATTATTATATCACTACATTGTTACATTATTATTATTATTATATCACTACATTGTTACATTATTATTATTATTATATCACTACATTGTTACATTATTATTATTATATCACTACATTGTTACATTATTATTATATCACTACATTGTTACATTATTATTATTATATCACTACATTGTTACATTATTATTATTATATCACTACATTGTTACATTATTATTATATCACTACATTGTTACATTATTATTATTATTATATCACTACATTGTTACATTATTATTATTATATCACTACATTGTTACATTATTATTATTATATCACTACATTGTTACATTATTATTATATCACTACATTGTTACATTATTATTATATCACTACATTGTTACATTATTATTATATCACTACATTGTTACATTATTATTATATCACTACATTGTTACATTATTATTATATCACTACATTGTTACATTATTATTATTATATCACTACATTGTTACATTATTATTATTATATCACTACATTGTTACATTATTATTATTATATCACTACATTGTTACATTATTATTATTATTATATCACTACATTGTTACATTATTATTATTATATCACTACATTGTTACATTATTATTATTATATCACTACATTGTTACATTATTATTATTATTATATCACTACATTGTTACATTATTATTATTATATCACTACATTGTTACATTATTATTATTATATCACTACATTGTTACATTATTATTATATCACTACATTGTTACATTATTATTATTATATCACTACATTGTTACATTATTATTATTATATCACTACATTGTTACATTATTATTATTATATCACTACATTGTTACATTATTATTATTATATCACTACATTGTTACATTATTATTATTATATCACTACATTGTTACATTATTATTATTATTATATCACTACATTGTTACATTATTATTATATCACTACATTGTTACATTATTATTATATCACTACATTGTTACATTATTATTATATCACTACATTGTTACATTATTATTATTATATCACTACATTGTTACATTATTATTATTATTATATCACTACATTGTTACATTATTATTATATCACTACATTGTTACATTATTATTATATCACTACATTGTTACATTATTATTATATCACTACATTGTTACATTATTATTATATCACTACATTGTTACATTATTATTATATCACTACATTGTTACATTATTATTATATCACTACATTGTTACATTATTATTATTATATCACTACATTGTTACATTATTATTATATCACTACATTGTTACATTATTATTATATCACTACATTGTTACATTATTATTATATCACTACATTGTTACATTATTATTATTATATCACTACATTGTTACATTATTATTATTATTATATCACTACATTGTTACATTATTATTATATCACTACATTGTTACATTATTATTATTATATCACTACATTGTTACATTATTATTATATCACTACATTGTTACATTATTATTATATCACTACATTGTTACATTATTATTATATCACTACATTGTTACATTATTATTATATCACTACATTGTTACATTATTATTATATCACTACATTGTTACATTATTATTATATCACTACATTGTTACATTATTATTATTATTATATCACTACATTGTTACATTATTATTATATCACTACATTGTTACATTATTATTATTATATCACTACATTGTTACATTATTATTATTATATCACTACATTGTTACATTATTATTATTATATCACTACATTGTTACATTATTATTATTATCTCACTACATTGTTACATTATTATTATATCACTACATTGTTACATTATTATTATTATTATATCACTACATTGTTACATTATTATTATATCACTACATTGTTACATTATTATTATTATATCACTACATTGTTACATTATTATTATTATATCACTACATTGTTACATTATTATTATATCGCTACATTGTTACATTATTATTATATCACTACATTGTTACATTATTATTATTATATCACTACATTGTTACATTATTATTATTATATCACTACATTGTTACATTATTATTATATCACTACATTGTTACATTATTATTATATTGCTACATTGTTACATTATTATTATTATATCACTACATTGTTACATTATTATTATATCACTACATTGTTACATTATTATTATTATTATATCACTACATTGTTACATTATTATTATATCACTACATTGTTACATTATTATTATATCACTACATTGTTACATTATTATTATATCACTACATTGTTACATTATTATTATATCACTACATTGTTACATTATTATTATTATATCACTACATTGTTACATTATTATTATATCACTACATTGTTACATTATTATTATTATATCACTACATTGTTACATTATTATTATTATATCACTACATTGTTACATTATTATTATATCACTACATTGATACATTATTATTATTATATCACTACATTGTTACATTATTATTATTATATCACTACATTGTTACATTATTATTATATCACTACATTGTTACATTATTATTATTATATCACTACATTGTTACATTATTATTATATCACTACATTGTTACATTATTATTATTATATCACTACATTGTTACATTATTATTATTATATCACTACATTGTTACATTATTATTATTATTATATCACTACATTGTTACATTATTATTATTATATCACTACATTGTTACATTATTATTATATCACTACATTGTTACATTATTATTATTATTATATCACTACATTGTTACATTATTATTATATCACTACATTGTTACATTATTATTATTATTATATCACTACATTGTTACATTATTATTATATCACTACATTGTTACATTATTATTATTATATCACTACATTGTTACATTATTATTATATCGCTACATTGTTACATTATTATTATTATTATATCACTACATTGTTACATTATTATTATTATATCACTACATTGTTACATTATTATTATATCACTACATTGTTACATTATTATTATATCACTACATTGTTACATTATTATTATATCACTACATTGTTACATTATTATTATATCACTACATTGTTACATTATTATTATATCACTACATTGTTACATTATTATTATTATATCACTACATTGTTACATTATTATTATATCACTACATTGTTACATTATTATTATATCACTACATTGTTACATTATTATTATATCACTACATTGTTACATTATTATTATTATATCACTACATTGTTACATTATTATTATATCACTACATTGTTACATTATTATTATTATATCACTACATTGTTACATTATTATTATTATATCACTACATTGTTACATTATTATTATTATATCACTACATTGTTACATTATTATTATTATATCACTACATTGTTACATTATTATTATTATATCACTACATTGTTACATTATTATTATATCACTACATTGTTACATTATTATTATTATATCACTACATTGTTACATTATTATTATATCACTACATTGTTACATTATTATTATTATATCACTACATTGTTACATTATTATTATTATTATATCACTACATTGTTACATTATTATTATATCACTACATTGTTACATTATTATTATTATATCACTACATTGTTACATTATTATTATTATATCACTACATTGTTACATTATTATTATTATATCACTACATTGTTACATTATTATTATATCACTACATTGTTACATTATTATTATTATTATATCACTACATTGTTACATTATTATTATATCACTACATTGTTACATTATTATTATTATATCACTACATTGTTACATTATTATTATATCGCTACATTGTTACATTATTATTATTATATCACTACATTGTTACATTATTATTATTATATCACTACATTGTTACATTATTATTATATCGCTACATTGTTACATTATTATTATTATATCACTACATTGTTACATTATTATTATTATTATTATATCACTACATTGTTACATTATTATTATATCACTACATTGTTACATTATTATTATTATTATATCACTACATTGTTACATTATTATTATATCACTACATTGTTACATTATTATTATATCACTACATTGTTACATTATTATTATATCACTACATTGTTACATTATTATTATTATATCACTACATTGTTACATTATTATTATATCACTACATTGTTACATTATTATTATTATATCACTACATTGTTACATTATTATTATATCACTACATTGTTACATTATTATTATTATATCACTACATTGTTACATTATTATTATATCACTACATTGTTACATTATTATTATATCACTACATTGTTACATTATTATTATATCACTACATTGTTACATTATTATTATATCACTACATTGTTACATTATTATTATATCACTACATTGTTACATTATTATTATTATATCACTACATTGTTACATTATTATTATTATATCACTACATTGTTACATTATTATTATATCACTATATTGTTACATTATTATTATATCACTATATTGTTACATTATTATTATATCACTACATTGTTACATTATTATTATTATATCACTACATTGTTACATTATTATTATTATTATATCACTATATTGTTACATTATTATTATATCACTACATTGTTACATTATTATTATATCACTATATTGTTACATTATTATTATATCACTACATTGTTACATTATTATTATATCACTACATTGTTACATTATTATTATTATATCACTACATTGTTACATTATTATTATTATATCACTACATTGTTACATTATTATTATTATATCACTACATTGTTACATTATTATTATATCACTACATTGTTACATTATTATTATTATTATATCACTACATTGTTACATTATTATTATATCACTACATTGTTACATTATTATTATTATATCACTACATTGTTACATTATTATTATATCACTACATTGTTACATTATTATTATATCGCTACATTGTTACATTATTATTATTATATCACTACATTGTTACATTATTATTATATCACTACATTGTTACATTATTATTATTATATCACTACATTGTTACATTATTATTATTATATCACTACATTGTTACATTATTATTATATCACTACATTGTTACATTATTATTATATCACTACATTGTTACATTATTATTATTATATCACTACATTGTTACATTATTATTATATCACTACATTGTTACATTATTATTATTATATCACTACATTGTTACATTATTATTATTATTATATCACTACATTGTTACATTATTATTATATCACTACATTGTTACATTATTATTATTATATCACTACATTGTTACATTATTATTATTATATCACTACATTGTTACATTATTATTATATCACTACATTGTTACATTATTATTATTATATCACTACATTGTTACATTATTATTATATCACTACATTGTTACATTATTATTATTATATCACTACATTGTTACATTATTATTATTATTATATCACTACATTGTTACATTATTATTATATCACTACATTGTTACATTATTATTATATCACTACATTGTTACATTATTATTATTATATCACTACATTGTTACATTATTATTATTATATCACTACATTGTTACATTATTATTATTATTATATCACTACATTGTTACATTATTATATCACTACATTGTTACATTATTATTATATCACTACATTGTTACATTATTATTATATCGCTACATTGTTACATTATTATTATTATATCACTACATTGTTACATTATTATTATATCACTACATTGTTACATTATTATTATTATTATTATATCACTACATTGTTACATTATTATTATATCACTACATTGTTACATTATTATTATTATATCACTACATTGTTACATTATTATTATTATTATATCACTACATTGTTACATTATTATTATATCACTACATTGTTACATTATTATTATATCACTACATTGTTACATTATTATTATTATATCACTACATTGTTACATTATTATTATATCGCTACATTGTTACATTATTATTATATCACTACATTGTTACATTATTATTATTATATCACTACATTGTTACATTATTATTATATCACTACATTGTTACATTATTATTATATCACTACATTGTTACATTATTATTATTATATCACTACATTGTTACATTATTATTATATCACTACATTGTTACATTATTATTATATCACTACATTGTTACATTATTATTATATCACTACATTGTTACATTATTATTATTATATCACTACATTGTTACATTATTATTATTATTATATCACTACATTGTTACATTATTATTATTATATCACTACATTGTTACATTATTATTATATCACTACATTGTTACATTATTATTATTATATCACTACATTGTTACATTATTATTATATCACTACATTGTTACATTATTATTATTATATCACTACATTGTTACATTATTATTATTATTATATCACTACATTGTTACATTATTATTATTATATCACTACATTGTTACATTATTATTATTATTATATCACTACATTGTTACATTATTATTATTATATCACTACATTGTTACATTATTATTATATCACTACATTGTTACATTATTATTATATCACTACATTGTTACATTATTATTATTATTATAATATCACTACATTGTTACATTATTATTATTATATCACTACATTGTTACATTATTATTATTATTATTATTATTATATCACTACATTGTTACATTATTATTATATCACTACATTGTTACATTATTATTATATCACTACATTGTTACATTATTATTATTATATCACTACATTGTTACATTATTATTATATCACTACATTGTTACATTATTATTATTATATCACTACATTGTTACATTATTATTATATCACTACATTGTTACATTATTATTATATCACTACATTGTTACATTATTATTATTATATCACTACATTGTTACATTATTATTATATCACTACATTGTTACATTATTATTATTATTATTATTATTATTATTATATCACTACATTATTACATTATTATTATTATATCACTACATTGTTACATTATTATTATATCACTACATTGTTACATTATTATTATTATATCACTACATTGTTACATTATTATTATTATTATATCACTACATTGTTACATTATTATTATTATATCACTACATTGTTACATTATTATTATATCACTACATTGTTACATTATTATTATATCACTACATTGTTACATTATTATTATTATTATAATATCACTACATTGTTACATTATTATTATTATATCACTACATTGTTACATTATTATTATTATTATTATTATATCACTACATTGTTACATTATTATTATATCACTACATTGTTACATTATTATTATATCACTACATTGTTACATTATTATTATTATATCACTACATTGTTACATTATTATTATATCACTACATTGTTACATTATTATTATATCACTACATTGTTACATTATTATTATTATATCACTACATTGTTACATTATTATTATATCACTACATTGTTACATTATTATTATTATATCACTACATTGTTACATTATTATTATTATTATTATATCACTACATTGTTACATTATTATTATATCACTACATTGTTACATTATTATTATTATATCACTACATTGTTACATTATTATTATTATATCACTACATTGTTACATTATTATTATTATTATATCACTACATTGTTACATTATTATTATTATTATATCACTACATTGTTACATTATTATTATATCACTACATTGTTACATTATTATTATATCACTACATTGTTACATTATTATTATATCACTACATTGTTACATTATTATTATATCACTACATTGTTACATTATTATTATATCACTACATTGTTACATTATTATTATTATAATATCACTACATTGTTACATTATTATTATTATATCACTACATTGTTACATTATTATTATATCACTACATTGTTACATTATTATTATTATATCACTACATTGTTACATTATTATTATTATATTACTACATTGTTACATTATTATTATATCGCTACATTGTTACATTATTATTATTATATCACTACATTGTTACATTATTATTATTATATCACTACATTGTTACATTATTATTATATCACTACATTGTTACATTATTATTATATCACTACATTGTTACATTATTATTATTATATCACTATATTGTTACATTATTATTATTATATCACTACATTGTTACATTATTATTATTATATCACTACATTGTTACATTATTATTATATCACTACATTGTTACATTATTATTATTATATCACTACATTGTTACATTATTATTATTATTATATCACTACATTGTTACATTATTATTATATCACTACATTGTTACATTATTATTATATCACTACATTGTTACATTATTATTATTATATCACTACATTGTTACATTATTATTATATCGCTACATTGTTACATTATTATTATATCACTACATTGTTACATTATTATTATATCACTACATTGTTACATTATTATTATATCACTACATTGTTACATTATTATTATATCACTACATTGTTACATTATTATTATTATATCACTACATTGTTACATTATTATTATATCACTACATTGTTACATTATTATTATATCACTACATTGTTACATTATTATTATTATTATATCACTACATTGTTACATTATTATTATTATATCACTACATTGTTACATTATTATTATATCACTACATTGTTACATTATTATTATTATATCACTACATTGTTACATTATTATTATATCACTACATTGTTACATTATTATTATATCACTACATTGTTACATTATTATTATATCACTACATTGTTACATTATTATTATTATATCACTACATTGTTACATTATTATTATATCACTACATTGTTACATTATTATTATATCACTACATTGTTACATTATTATTATTATATCACTACATTGTTACATTATTATTATTATATCACTACATTGTTACATTATTATTATTATATCACTACATTGTTACATTATTATTATTATATCACTACATTGTTACATTATTATTATTATTATATCACTACATTGTTACATTATTATTATATCACTACATTGTTACATTATTATTATTATATCACTACATTGTTACATTATTATTATATCACTACATTGTTACATTATTATTATTATATCACTACATTGTTACATTATTATTATATCACTACATTGTTACATTATTATTATTATATCACTACATTGTTACATTATTATTATTATTATTATATCACTACATTGTTACATTATTATTATATCACTACATTGTTACATTATTATTATTATATCACTACATTGTTACATTATTATTATTATATCACTACATTGTTACATTATTATTATTATATCACTACATTGTTACATTATTATTATATCACTACATTGTTACATTATTATTATTATTATATCACTACATTGTTACATTATTATTATATCACTACATTGTTACATTATTATTATATCGCTACATTGTTACATTATTATTATTATATCACTACATTGTTACATTATTATTATATCACTACATTGTTACATTATTATTATTATATCACTACATTGTTACATTATTATTATTATTATATCACTACATTGTTACATTATTATTATATCACTACATTGTTACATTATTATTATTATATCACTACATTGTTACATTATTATTATTATTATATCACTACATTGTTACATTATTATTATTATATCACTACATTGTTACATTATTATTATATCACTACATTGTTACATTATTATTATTATATCACTACATTGTTACATTATTATTATTATTATTATATCACTACATTGTTACATTATTATTATATCACTACATTGTTACATTATTATTATATCACTACATTGTTACATTATTATTATTATATCACTACATTGTTACATTATTATTATATCGCTACATTGTTACATTATTATTATTATATCACTACATTGTTACATTATTATTATATCACTACATTGTTACATTATTATTATTATTATATCACTACATTGTTACATTATTATATCACTACATTGTTACATTATTATTATATCACTACATTGTTACATTATTATTATATCGCTACATTGTTACATTATTATTATTATTATATCACTACATTGTTACATTATTATTATATCACTACATTGTTACATTATTATTATTATATCACTACATTGTTACATTATTATTATATCACTACATTGTTACATTATTATTATTATATCACTACATTGTTACATTATTATTATATCACTACATTGTTACATTATTATTATATCACTACATTGTTACATTATTATTATATCACTACATTGTTACATTATTATTATTATATCACTATATTGTTACATTATTATTATTATATCACTACATTGTTACATTATTATTATTATATCACTACATTGTTACATTATTATTATATCACTACATTGTTACATTATTATTATTATTATATCACTACATTGTTACATTATTATATCACTACATTGTTACATTATTATTATATCACTACATTGTTACATTATTATTATATCGCTACATTGTTACATTATTATTATTATTATATCACTACATTGTTACATTATTATTATATCACTACATTGTTACATTATTATTATTATATCACTATATTGTTACATTATTATTATTATATCACTACATTGTTACATTATTATTATATCACTACATTGTTACATTATTATTATTATTATATCACTACATTGTTACATTATTATATCACTACATTGTTACATTATTATTATATCACTACATTGTTACATTATTATTATATCGCTACATTGTTACATTATTATTATTATATCACTACATTGTTACATTATTATTATATCACTACATTGTTACATTATTATTATTATATCACTATATTGTTACATTATTATTATTATATCACTACATTGTTACATTATTATTATTATATCACTACATTGTTACATTATTATTATATCACTACATTGTTACATTATTATTATTATATCACTACATTGTTACATTATTATTATTATATCACTACATTGTTACATTATTATTATTATATCACTACATTGTTACATTATTATTATATCGCTACATTGTTACATTATTATTATATCACTACATTATTACATTATTATTATTATATCACTACATTGTTACATTATTATTATTATATCACTACATTGTTACATTATTATTATTATATCACTACATTGTTACATTATTATTATATCACTACATTGTTACATTATTATTATTATATCACTACATTGTTACATTATTATTATTATATCACTACATTGTTACATTATTATTATATCACTACATTGTTACATTATTATTATTATATCACTACATTGTTACATTATTATTATATCACTACATTGTTACATTATTATTATTATTATATCACTACATTGTTACATTATTATTATATCACTACATTGTTACATTATTATTATATCACTACATTGTTACATTATTATTATTATATCACTACATTGTTACATTATTATTATATCACTACATTGTTACATTATTATTATATCACTACATTGTTACATTATTATTATTATTATTATTATTATTATATCACTACATTGTTACATTATTATTATATCACTACATTGTTACATTATTATTATATCACTACATTGTTACATTATTATTATTATATCACTACATTGTTACATTATTATTATATCACTACATTGTTACATTATTATTATATCACTACATTGTTACATTATTATTATATCACTACATTGTTACATTATTATTATATCACTACATTGTTACATTATTATTATTATATCACTACATTGTTACATTATTATTATATCACTACATTGTTACATTATTATTATATCACTACATTGTTACATTATTATTATTATTATATCACTACATTGTTACATTATTATTATATCACTACATTGTTACATTATTATTATATCACTACATTGTTACATTATTATTATATCACTACATTGTTACATTATTATTATTATATCACTACATTGTTACATTATTATTATATCGCTACATTGTTACATTATTATTATTATATCACTACATTGTTACATTATTATTATATCACTACATTGTTACATTATTATTATTATTATATCACTACATTGTTACATTATTATATCACTACATTGTTACATTATTATTATATCACTACATTGTTACATTATTATTATATCGCTACATTGTTACATTATTATTATTATATCACTACATTGTTACATTATTATTATATCACTACATTGTTACATTATTATTATTATATCACTACATTGTTACATTATTATTATTATATCACTATATTGTTACATTATTATTATTATATCACTACATTGTTACATTATTATTATTATATCACTACATTGTTACATTATTATTATTATATCACTACATTGTTACATTATTATTATTATATCACTACATTGTTACATTATTATTATTATATCACTACATTGTTACATTATTATTATTATATCACTACATTGTTACATTATTATTATATCACTACATTGTTACATTATTATTATATCACTACATTGTTACATTATTATTATTATATCACTACATTGTTACATTATTATTATTATATCGCTACATTGTTACATTATTATTATATCACTACATTGTTACATTATTATTATATCACTACATTGTTACATTATTATTATATCACTACATTGTTACATTATTATTATTATTATATCACTACATTGTTACATTATTATTATTATTATATCACTACATTGTTACATTATTATTATTATATCACTACATTGTTACATTATTATTATTATTATTATTATTATATCACTACATTGTTACATTATTATTATTATATCACTACATTGTTACATTATTATTATATCACTACATTGTTACATTATTATTATTATATCACTACATTGTTACATTATTATTATTATATCACTACATTGTTACATTATTATTATTATATCACTACATTGTTACATTATTATTATATCACTACATTGTTACATTATTATTATATCACTACATTGTTACATTATTATTATTATTATTATATCACTACATTGTTACATTATTATTATTATATCACTACATTGTTACATTATTATTATTATATCACTACATTGTTACATTATTATTATATCACTACATTGTTACATTATTATTATATCACTACATTGTTACATTATTATTATATCGCTACATTATTATTATTATTATTATATCACTACATTGTTACATTATTATTATTATATCACTACATTGTTACATTATTATTATTATATCACTACATTGTTACATTATTATTATTATTATAATATCACTACATTGTTACATTATTATTATATCGCTACATTGTTACATTATTATTATAATATCACTACATTGTTACATTATTATTATTATATCACTACATTGTTACATTATTATTATATCACTACATTGTTACATTATTATTATATCACTACATTGTTACATTATTATTATTATATCACTACATTGTTACATTATTATTATTATATCACTACATTGTTACATTATTATTATTATATCACTACATTGTTACATTATTATTATTATTATATCGCTACATTGTTACATTATTATTATATCACTACATTGTTACATTATTATTATTATTATATCGCTACATTGTTACATTATTATTATATCACTACATTGTTACATTATTATTATTATATCACTACATTGTTACATTATTATTATATCACTACATTGTTACATTATTATTATATCACTACATTGTTACATTATTATTATATCACTACATTGTTACATTATTATTATATCACTACATTGTTACATTATTATTATTATTATATCACTACATTGTTACATTATTATTATATCACTACATTGTTACATTATTATTATTATATCACTACATTGTTACATTATTATTATTATTATTATATCACTACATTGTTACATTATTATTATATCACTACATTGTTACATTATTATTATATCACTACATTGTTACATTATTATTATTATATCACTACATTGTTACATTATTATTATATCACTACATTGTTACATTATTATTATATCACTACATTGTTACATTATTATTATATCACTACATTGTTACATTATTATTATTATATCACTACATTGTTACTTTATTATTATATCACTACATTGTTACATTATTATTATATCACTACATTGTTACATTATTATTATTATATCACTACATTGTTACATTATTATTATATCACTACATTGTTACATTATTATTATTATTATATCACTACATTGTTACATTATTATTATTATTATTATATCACTACATTGTTACATTATTATTATATCACTACATTGTTACATTATTATTATATCACTACATTGTTACATTATTATTATATCACTACATTGTTATATTATTATTATTATATCACTACATTGTTACATTATTATTATTATATCGCTACATTGTTACATTATTATTATATCACTACATTGTTACATTATTATTATTATTATATCACTACATTGTTACATTATTATTATTATTATTATATCACTACATTGTTACATTATTATTATATCACTACATTGTTACATTATTATTATATCACTACATTGTTACATTATTATTATATCACTACATTGTTATATTATTATTATTATATCACTACATTGTTACATTATTATTATTATATCGCTACATTGTTACATTATTATTATATCACTACATTGTTACATTATTATTATTATATCACTACATTGTTACATTATTATTATATCACTACATTGTTACATTATTATTATATCACTACATTATTACATTATTATTATTATATCACTACATTGTTACATTATTATTATTATATCACTACATTGTTACATTATTATTATTATATCACTACATTGTTACATTATTATTATATCACTACATTGTTACATTATTATTATATCACTACATTGTTACATTATTATTATTATTATTATTATTATTATATCACTACATTGTTACATTATTATTATATCACTACATTGTTACATTATTATTATATCACTACATTGTTACATTATTATTATATCACTACATTGTTACATTATTATTATATCACTACATTGTTACATTATTATTATTATTATATCACTACATTGTTACATTATTATTATATCACTACATTGTTACATTATTATTATATCACTACATTGTTACATTATTATTATTATTATTATATCACTATATTGTTACATTATTATTATTATATCACTACATTGTTACATTATTATTATTATTATATCACTACATTGTTACATTATTATTATTATATCACTACATTGTTACATTATTATTATATCACTACATTGTTACATTATTATTATATCACTACATTGTTACATTATTATTATTATTATTATTATTATTATATCACTACATTGTTACATTATTATTATTATTATATCGCTACATTGTTACATTATTATTATTATATCACTACATTGTTACATTATTATTATATCACTACATTGTTACATTATTATTATTATATCACTACATTGTTACATTATTATTATTATATCACTACATTGTTACATTATTATTATTATATCACTACATTGTTACATTATTATTATTATTATATCACTACATTGTTACATTATTATTATTATTATTATATCACTACATTGTTACATTATTATTATTATATCACTACATTGTTACATTATTATTATATCACTACATTGTTACATTATTATTATATCACTACATTGTTACATTATTATTATATCACTACATTGTTACATTATTATTATATCACTACATTGTTACATTATTATTATAATATCACTACATTGTTACATTATTATTATATCACTACATTGTTACATTATTATTATATCACTACATTGTTACATTATTATTATATCACTACATTGTTACATTATTATTATATCACTACATTGTTACATTATTATTATATCACTACATTGTTACATTATTATTATTATATCACTACATTGTTACATTATTATTATTATATCACTACATTGTTACATTATTATTATATCACTACATTGTTACATTATTATTATTATTATATCACTACATTGTTACATTATTATTATATCACTACATTGTTACATTATTATTATATCACTACATTGTTACATTATTATTATTATATCACTACATTGTTACATTATTATTATTATATCACTACATTGTTACATTATTATTATTATATCACTACATTGTTACATTATTATTATTATTATTATATCACTACATTGTTACATTATTATTATATCACTACATTGTTACATTATTATTATTATATCACTACATTGTTACATTATTATTATATCACTACATTGTTACATTATTATTATTATATCACTACATTGTTACATTATTATTATTATTATTATATCACTACATTGTTACATTATTATTATATCACTACATTGTTACATTATTATTATTATTATTATATCACTACATTGTTACATTATTATTATATCACTACATTGTTACATTATTATTATATCACTACATTGTTACATTATTATTATTATATCACTACATTGTTACATTATTATTATTATTATATCGCTACATTGTTACATTATTATTATATCACTACATTGTTACATTATTATTATTATATCACTACATTGTTACATTATTATTATTATAGCACTACATTGTTACATTATTATTATTATATCACTACATTGTTACATTATTATTATTATATCACTACATTGTTACATTATTATTATTATATCACTACATTGTTACATTATTATTATATCACTACATTGTTACATTATTATTATTATTATATCACTACATTGTTACATTATTATTATATCACTACATTGTTACATTATTATTATTATATCACTACATTGTTACATTATTATTATTATATCACTACATTGTTACATTATTATTATATCACTACATTGTTACATTATTATTATTATATCACTACATTGTTACATTATTATTATATCACTACATTGTTACATTATTATTATATCACTACATTGTTACATTATTATTATATCACTACATTGTTACATTATTATTATTATTATTATTATTATATCACTACATTGTTACATTATTATTATTATATCACTACATTGTTACATTATTATTATATCACTACATTGTTACATTATTATTATATCACTACATTGTTACATTATTATTATTATATCACTACATTGTTACATTATTATTATTATATCACTACATTGTTACATTATTATTATATCACTACATTGTTACATTATTATTATTATATCACTACATTGTTACATTATTATTATTATATCACTACATTGTTACATTATTATTATATCACTACATTGTTACATTATTATTATATCACTACATTGTTACATTATTATTATATCACTACATTGTTACATTATTATTATTATATCACTACATTGTTACATTATTATTATATCACTACATTGTTACATTATTATTATATCACTACATTGTTACATTATTATTATTATATCACTACATTGTTACATTATTATTATTATTATATCACTACATTGTTACATTATTATTATATCACTACATTGTTACATTATTATTATATCACTACATTGTTACATTATTATTATTATATCACTACATTGTTACATTATTATTATTATTATTATTATTATATCACTACATTGTTACATTATTATTATATCACTACATTGTTACATTATTATTATTATATCACTACATTGTTACATTATTATTATTATTATATCACTACATTGTTACATTATTATTATATCACTACATTGTTACATTATTATTATATCACTACATTGTTACATTATTATTATATCACTACATTGTTACATTATTATTATTATATCACTACATTGTTACATTATTATTATATCACTACATTGTTACATTATTATTATTATATCACTACATTGTTACATTATTATTATATCACTACATTGTTACATTATTATTATTATTATTATTATTATTATTTTTATAATGTGTTTTCCTGTCATCTCGGGCACATTTCTCGCCATTATACAGTGATGCTGCTGGGAATGCTGGGAAATTATACAGTTATAGGCACTGGAGGAGTCTGGGTAATGACTGTATCATTGTGTGTCAGGTTCCTATAAGGTGTCAGGACGTCGCTGTCTATTTCTCCATGGAGGAGTGGGAGTATCTAGAAGGACACAAGGATCTGTACAAGGAGGTCATGATGGAGGACCACCGGCCGCGCACATCACAAGGTAAGAAAAGACACCGATATTTAAACAGTCTTGTTGCCCATTAGTGTTGGCACAGGCTGGCACTGGCATCCATGACGAAGCCTTAATATTATCATGTACTGTACATACACACGCGTGTACACTGACCTGTAATGTAGGAGCTCCATAGTTCAGTCTTTTCACATTACATTAGAGCCCTACATTTGCCATCTACATCACCAGTTTCTTTATGGCTCTATCCAGAGTTTCCTTTTGCCATCCATCGCGCTGCTACGGTAGACTGCGCTATTCTATACCGTGCAAAGAGAAGAAACATGGGAGCTAGTGGGCAAAGAATACCCCTCTCCGACTATACAGCGGCATACGACCAGCCTTCTGTCAGGGGTAAACATTGGGAACCCCCCTGACATTCCCCTCTGATGGATGAAACGTGGTGTGAACTGATCCATACATTCCTAGTGAGTCCAGCATAGTGTCTTTCCCATAGATCTCCCTGTCATTCATGTCTCGGGGTCACTGGGCAATGATTACCACTCTCCGACTATACAGCGGCATACGACCAGCCTTCTGTCAAGGGTAAACGTTGGGAACCCTCCTGACATTCTCCTCTGATGGATGAAACGTGATGTGTACTGATCCATACTTTCCTAGTGAGTCCAGCATAGCGTCTTTCCCATAGTTTTCCCCGTCCTTCATGTCTCGGGGTCACTGGGCAATGATTACCACTTTCCCGACTATACAGTGGCATACGACCAGCCTTCTGTCAGGGGTAAACGTTGGGAACCCCCCTGACATTCTACTCTGATGGATGAAACGTGATGTGTACTGATCCATACTTTCCTAGTCAGTCCAGCATAGCGTTTTTCCCATAGATCTCCCCATCCTTCATGTCTCGGGGTCACTGGGCAATGATTACCACTCTCCGACTATACAGCGGCATACGACCAGCCTTCTGTCAGGGGTAAACGTTGGGAACCCTCCTGACATTCTCCTCCAATGGATGGATGCGTGCGCACCCTATGGGACCCGGCCGGGAGAAGCGGAAGTGAGCGCTGGCGTTTCCAGAGGAGGAGATGGGGACCAGGCTCACAGTTCCATGGCTGCGGATGTCAGGAGGTGAGTGAGCATGACGGCCCGCGACCATGGGCATGACAGTATCCCCCCTCTTACGCACCCTCTTATTGGGACCAGAATGAGAGAGAAACTTCTTCTGGTGGGCGAGCATTGAGGTTCTCTCTTCAGGACCAAACCCCCTCCAATCCACCAAATAAAAGGTTCTTCCACCCACTCTCTTGGTGTCCAGGATCTCCTTAACCTCAAAAGTCTCTGATGAACCACTGGGAGCCACTGCAGGAGTGGAAGTCTTGGAGTAGCGGTTCAAGATCACCGGCTTCAGCAGGATGAAATGGAAGGAGTTGGGGATCTTGAAGGTAGGAGGCAGCCGAAGCTTGTAGGAAACATGTTCGATTTATTGCAAAATCTCGAAAGGTCCATTGAACCTGGGAGAAAACTTGTATGATGGCACCCTCAGACGGATATTCCTAGAGGACAGCCAGACCTTAGTGCCTGGAAGGAACTGGGGAGGCTTTCGTCTACTTCTGTCTGCCTTTCTCTTCATTCGGTCGACCGCCAGCAGAATAGAAGATCGAGTCTGCTGCCAGATATGTAGAAATTCCCTGAATGCAAAGTCAGCTGCAGGCACCTGGGACGTAGTGGAAACAGAAAGAGGTATACAAGGGTGTTGGTCATAGACAATGAAGAATGGACTCTTAGCGGTGGACTCACTAGTATGGTTGTTGTAGAAGAACTCAGCCCATGGAAGCAGCTGCACCCCGTCATCATGCTGCCTTGAGATAAAGTGTCCATAATCTAGTTTATTCTCTCGACTTGACCATTGGACTGGGGATGATAGGCAGAGGAAAAGTCCAACTTCACACCGAGGAGTACGCAGAGGACTCTCCAGAACTTTGAGGTGAACTGAACCCCCCGATCCGACACAATATGCAGACGGAAGATGTGTTGGACGAAGAGATTGGCCAGTCAGGAAGCGGATGGTAGGCCGGTCAGTGGAACGAAATGAGCCATCTTGGAGAATCGGTCCACCACCACCCAGACCGTACTGCAACCAGCAGAGTCTGTGACAAAGTCCATAGCAATATGTTGCCAGGGAGCATCGGGCACAGGCAGCGGCTCTAGCAGGCCCGCCAGTTTGGGGTGGGCAACTTTATTTGTTGTGCACACCATGCAGGAGGAGACAAAGTCCGTGATGTCTTTGGGCAGCGTGGGCCACCAGAATTGATGAGCAATCAGGTCTCGGGTCTTACGGACGCCCACGTGACCTGCCAATTTGGAACTGTGCCCCCAGCGGAGGATTCTTCTTCTGTCAGCCAGACGCACAAAAGCCCTCCCCGGGGGAATGTCTCTAACTTGCAGAGGGTTGACAAGGATGATGCAGGCCGGGTTAATGATACTCTGTGGAGACTCCATAGTGTCCTCTGTCTCGAATTACCTGGACAAGATATCGGCCCTCACATTCTTGTCGGCCGGTCGGTAGTGGAGCTCAAACTGGGATCGAGCAAAGAACAGCGACCACCTGGCCTGACGAGGATTCAGTCGTTGGGCCGTCTGGAGATAAGTGAGATTCTTGTGGTCTGTGAATATCAAGATGTGATGAACTGCGCCCTCTAATAGATGTCTCCACTCTTCCAGGGCCAATTTGATGGCCAGTAACTCCTGATCCCCAATCGACTAGTTGCGTTCTGCGGAAGAGAAGAGCTTAGAATAATAGCCACATACCACTGACTTGCCCATGGAACCTCTCTAGAACAGGAGTGCACCAGCACCGACAGAGGAGGCGTCCACCTCCAACGAGAACTGACGAGAAACATCCGGATGATGGAGGATAGAGGCTGACGTGAAGGCACTCTTCAGGCTGTTGAATGCGGACTCTGCCTCAGGAGTACACACTTTGGCGTTCATGCCCTTTTTAGTAAGGTTAGAGATAGGAGAAGTCAGTGAGGAGAAGTTTGGAATAAACTGTCTGTAAAAATTGGCGAATCCCAGAAAGCGCTGTATGGCTCTCAAGCCTTGAGGGCGTGGCCATTCCAGGACGAACTTTACCTTTTCAGGATCCATCTCGAGACCTCGATTCGAGATGATGTAGCCCAGGAAGGGTAGAGCATCTTTGTCAAATACGCACTTCTCCAACTTGGCGTACAGACGATTCTCCCTTAACCGCAGCAAAACTTGACGGATATGTCTCTGATGTGTCACAGGATCTGATCCAAGTTCTCTTTCACATAGGCGGACATGGACATAGTCTCTGGCAAGGAGAAAGGATATACCCTACCTCTGGGAAGGGATGCACCAGGAACTAGGTTGATAGGACAGTCATACTCCCAGTGTGGGGGCAGCGACTCTGCCTCTTTCTTGCTAAAGACGTCCGAGAATGCAGAATAATGACCGGGCAATCCTGCCAATGACCGAGGCAGAGGAGGCTGAGCCGAACGAATCTGCACCAGGCAACGGTTGTGACACTCGGGACAGCACTGGAGAACATCTCCAGAATTCCAGCACAAGGCTGGAGCATGTAGAGAAATAGGGGACAGAAGGTAGGATCCAGCGCTGTAGTGTAGATAAAATGGAAACAGCGTTTCCAAGTTTAATGTCTTAGGTTAAAATGGAAGATCCAGTGGTATAGGTCCAGGGTGTAGATATAGTGGGAAGAGGGTATCCTCTCTTGCCTACGCGTTTCGGGCGTCACTGCGTCCTTAGACTTGGCTGTAATTCTTTTTCAAAAAGAGCGCGCTGTCTTATATGGGTCATGGTACTAGCAACAGCTGATCAGTGAGGAAGTGATTGCGTTCCACGGTTGTTATGTGGTGGAACGCATGTCTCGAGCAGGAAACTCTTACTGACTTACGTGGGTAGTAGGTAAATATAACACAAGAATGTTGTAATCAGTGTATGTAATAAATTTATTATGGATGTTGGATAATATGTTCATTTTATTGGTAAGTATTGTAAGAGTGTTTAAAGAACTTCTTGGTTCGTGTAATTGTCATTCTGATTAAAGTTTTGGTTGGTTTATTTGCGTTCCAGAGACTTTAGGAGATGGTATAACGGTATGTAATTGTGTTATGCAGTTAAAGTTTTGTTTGGTTTATTTGCGTTCCAGGCCTCACTCTGGGAGACGACTATGGAACGCAGCCGAACACTTTAAACTCTCCTCTTGTCCGGGAAAGTCATCGCTCCTTGGTAAGTCAAAATAATGAATCATTATGATTTTATTTAGTGATGATCAATATGTGAATCATCATTTGTATCTTAAAGTATAGACTTTAAATTGTTTAAACCCCTTTTTTTGGTGATCGGTGATGTCATGTACACGCATCTGTTTTCCTATTAAATTATTGTTTGTTTAATTTGTTAAAGTGGGAGAACCGTGTACTTGCTCTAAAAATGTGTTGATATGTTAGAGGGATTATTTCCTGATGCTGTGATTATGTCAATAGATATATACATTAATGATGCACTGAGCATATGAAACTGTTTGCTGAGTTTGAGGATGATGACCGTAAGAAGCGGGGCTCTAATGGTTGTTGGAGAGGATTGGGATGTGAGGGAGTGTATAATGGACCACAACTAGTCTGGCATCGTGAGGGAACTAACATTAACATAGAATGAGAAAACAAACAAAATGGGTAATGTACACAGCAAAAAGCACATGTTATGTTGGTACATTCGTGAAGTGTATGGTTAAAATTCCATGGGATGGAAATGTAAGAATACCTCGTAATGATGTGGAAATATTGACTTGTATTTAGTTTAGTATAACATAATGGTATTGTAAAACCCATTGTATTTGTGAATAAATTGATAAAGATGCGTCAATTCTTTCCTTGGATGTATGAAACCCTTAGATTAATGAAACCTATGCGTATTGGATGGATTAATACAGGTACATCAATTCTTTCCTTAGATTTAACCCTTCTGGGTATCTTGTATTAAGTCTGTATATCCAATACGCTTCTCGTAGGTGGGTTTTGTGTTTCATGTCTCCCCCTCGCTTTGGTGGCTGTATTTTTTCAATTGCGTAACAGCGAAACGTATTGGTAGATCTGTTGTGATTGGTAATAAAGTGCTTAGCAGCGTTTGATATATTGACTAAATTTGCATTTCTGATGTAGCTCAGGTGTTCTAAAATTCTTGTTTTGAATTTTCTGATTGTGCACCCAACATATTTCAGTCTGCATGAAGTGCATTCTATTAGATAGATAACTGATTCTGAGTTGCAGTTGATGTAATTTTGAATTAAAAAGGTATCTGTATCTGAAGAATTGCTGAAATTTTTGGTTGGATGCACAAAGGAGCAGGTTTTGCATGGGTATTGGCCACATCTATAGAAACCTTTAGTCTCTAGCCATGTTGTTGTAGTATTGGTGTTGGGTGTATATAATGAGGGAGACAAAATATTGCCCAGAGAGGAAGCTTTTTTGGCAACTATCCTGCAGCCTCCTGACAGAATTGTGCGTAATGTGTCATCCTCCATGAGGATTGGCAAGTACTTGTTTATTAAGCTTTTTATTATAGAAAATTGGTTACTTTGTTGCAAGATGAGTGTCGGTTGGCTGGACCTCATTGAAGATTCTTGTTTCATCTTAGCAGATTTTGATTGTTCTAGGAGTTGATTTCTAGATTTTTGTTTGATGATATTACTGGCTCTAGTGAGTGTCCATTTGGGATAACCGCGTTCCTGTAATCTTGAGTGTATCGAATTTTGTTCTAGCTCAAAATGTTCCTGACTGGTACAATTCCTTTTGGCCCTGTGCAATTCTCCTAATGGTATGGCTCTGATGGTATGTACTGTATGTACTATATACTATAATAAAAAGCTTAATAAACAAGTACTTGCCAATCCTCATGGAGGATGACACATTACGCACAATTCTGTCAGGAGGCTGCAGGATAGTTGCCAAAAAAGCTTCCTCTCTGGGCAATATTTTGTCTCCCTCATTATATACACCCAACACCAATACTACAACAACATGGCTAGAGACTAAAGGTTTCTATAGATGTGGCCAATACCCATGCAAAACCTGCTCCTTTGTGCATCCAACCAAAAATTTCAGCAATTCTTCAGATACAGATACCTTTTTAATTCAAAATTACATCAACTGCAACTCAGAATCAGTTATCTATCTAATAGAATGCACTTCATGCAGACTGAAATATGTTGGGTGCACAATCAGAAAATTCAAAACAAGAATTTTAGAACACCTGAGCTACATCAGAAATGCAAATTTAGTCAATATATCAAACGCTGCTAAGCACTTTATTACCAATCACAACAGATCTACCAATACGTTTCGCTGTTACGCAATTGAAAAAATACAGCCACCAAAGCGAGGGGGAGACATGAAACACAAAACCCACCTACGAGAAGCGTATTGGATATACAGACTTAATACAAGATACCCAGAAGGGTTAAATCTAAGGAAAGAATTGATGTACCTGTATTAATCCATCCAATACGCATAGGTTTCATTAATCTAAGGGTTTCATACATCCAAGGAAAGAATTGACGCATCTTTATCAATTTATTCACAAATACAATGGGTTTTACAATACCATTATGTTATACTAAACTAAATACAAGTCAATATTTCCACATCATTACGAGGTATTCTTACATTTCCATCCCATGGAATTTTAACCATACACTTCACGAATGTACCAACATAACATGTGCTTTTTGCTGTGTACATTACCCATTTTGTTTGTTTTCTCATTCTATGTTAATGTTAGTTCCCTCACGATGCCAGACTAGTTGTGGTCCATTATACACTCCCTCACATCCCAATCCTCTCCAACAACCATTAGAGCCCCGCTTCTTACGGTCATCATCCTCAAACTCAGCAAACAGTTTCATATGCTCAGTGCATCATTAATGTATATATCTATTGACATAATCACAGCATCAGGAAATAATCCCTCTAACATATCAACACATTTTTAGAGCAAGTACACGGTTCTCCCACTTTAACAAATTAAACAAACAATAATTTAATAGGAAAACAGATGCGTGTACATGACATCACCGATCACCAAAAAAAGGGGTTTAAACAATTTAAAGTCTATACTTTAAGATACAAATGATGATTCACATATTGATCATCACTAAATAAAATCATAATGATTCATTATTTTGACTTACCAAGGAGCGATGACTTTCCCGGACAAGAGGAGAGTTTAAAGTGTTCGGCTGCGTTCCATAGTCGTCTCCCAGAGTGAGGCCTGGAACGCAAATAAACCAAACAAAACTTTAACTGCATAACACAATTACATACCGTTATACCATCTCCTAAAGTCTCTGGAACGCAAATAAACCAACCAAAACTTTAATCAGAATGACAATTACACGAACCAAGAAGTTCTTTAAACACTCTTACAATACTTACCAATAAAATGAACATATTATCCAACATCCATAATAAATTTATTACATACACTGATTACAACATTCTTGTGTTATATTTACCTACTACCCACGTAAGTCAGTAAGAGTTTCCTGCTCGACACATGCGTTCCACCACATAACAACCGTGGAACGCAATCACTTCCTCACTGATCAGCTGTTGCTAGTACCATGACCCATATAAGACAGCGCGCTCTTTTTGAAAAAGAATTACAGCCAAGTCTAAGGACGCAGTGACGCCCGAAACGCGTAGGCAAGAGAGGATACCCTCTTCCCACTATATCTACACCCTGGACCTATACCACTGGATCTTCCATTTTAACCTAAGACATTAAACTTGGAAACGCTGTTTCCATTTTATCTACACTACAGCGCTGGATCCTACCTTCTGTCCCCTATTTCTCTATTTTGAATCCGTGTGCCGACACGGGGAACCGGGCGCTGTCAACGACACACAGGAGTGTGTCAGGTGAGCTGGAGGATTCCTCCACACGCTTTTTTCTCTTTTGGCTGGAGCATGTAGTCGGAGCCAGGGCAGGCCCAGCAGCACAGGGTTAATGGCTTTAGCCAGGACAAAGAATGAGAGGAGCTCGGAGTGGAGGGCTCCCACCTGGAGTCTCAGCGGATTGATCACAGCTATAACTGGGTCTGGCAGAGGTAATCCATTCACAGATGCAACCGTCAAACACCAGCAATCAATTGCACGGACCACAACTGATGTAAATTACGTCATCGGGAATACAATGAAATGAAAACAAAAGGGAAAGAAAACGGCAGTGGTAAAAAACATGTAAACAATGATGATGATGGATCAACGTCAAAGACATAACTCCAGGCGGACAATGTAACCAGTTCGATGAGATCAATGTCAAACACAAATAAAAGGAAAGAGAAACAAAGGGAGAGAAAACCTCACAGATGAAGCAAGGACAGAGGCACTCACCGGAATTCAGAAGAACCGGGCGAGATGAGGACGTGGAACAGCCCGATGCCGCAGTACAGGGGCAATGTGTTTGACATTGATCTAATCGAACTGGTTACATTGTCCGCCTGGATTTATTTCTTTGACGTTGATCCATCAGCATCATTATCATTGTTTACATGTTTTTTACCACTGCCGTTTCCTTTCCCTTTTGTTTTAATTTCATTGTATTCCTGATGACGTCATTTACATCAGTTGTGGTCCGTGCAATTGATTGCTGGTGTTTGGCGGTTTTTTACTCTGATCGCCTCCCCCTTATCCACATGTGTATTTAGGATGTTTGTTCTACTTTGCTTTTACGTATTTTTGGCCTGATGAAGACGCAGGTTCTGCGTTGAAACGCGTTGCCCCTCTTTGCTAAATAAATCCACCAATTATTATTAGTACTCTGCCGATTCTTCCTTTGTGTAGCACTTTCCCATATCCATTTTTTTATATATTTTTACCAAAAATATATATCTTTTTAAATGGCTACTCGCTGCGGCACAATACAATTGATGCCGGTATCTGGATATTGAAAGCTGCAACCTTATTTCATTACTGCCTATATCCCTAAGGTGCACCTGCCAGTACATACTTTGTTAGGTGAGTGCTTTAACTTACCATCACTCTAATTTACTTACCTATAAGGTTTATCTTGCACCATGTGGCGCTGTGTACGTTTTTCTCTTCCCAGACACCACTTAACCTTAGAAGCCAGTCCTGCCAGAATGCAGCTACCAGGGCCTCATTGTTCCACAACAGTATTCCCGCCAGGGTGCGGAAGTGGATGAGTGGATGGCGTACTCGCCCACAGAGGTGTCTCCCTGGCGTAGGTTCAGCAAGGAGGCGGCTGCAGATGAGACTCATCCAGGCTCCTCAAACACCATGCCAAATATCCCTAGGAACCCCTGGACGTCACGGGTCTCTGATCCTGGTCTCTTCCATGCAACGGCCCTGCCAGTGAGGAGAGAGAGAGAGAGACGATGAAAGCGACCCTTGCGCCATCAGATGAAAATGCCCTTGTATACAGGCTAAAGTGGATCTGGCACTGGTTCAAAAATCCACGGCAGGTCCTTGCGTCTCCATCATAGCGGTCAGGAAGTGGCAAAGAAAATCGGGGATCAGCACTGCCAGGAGGTGTAGTAGGAGGATCGGTAGCTTGCATCTCCAGCCGACGTGCAATAATTTCCAAGGTCTGGAGGAGCTGGTCCTGTCGAGACCAGAGGTCTAGCATATCCGCCCGCATCTCTTGTGATGTCATCACGGTTTTGGAGTGACCAGCGGGGTCCATGGCCTGAGCCTACTGTCACGTTGGTTACGTGGACCCACTGGGCCGTACCGCCTTGGCGGTATGGCAGCTGGCCAACAGGACACAGGTCACAGTCTATAGTTCGTATAGTGTACCTGTGGCAGCTCAGACAGTAGCAAGACAGGCTCGGCTGGGACTAGACAGCAAGCAGGCGCCAAGCATGGTGTAGCAGGACAGGCGTGGTGCTCAGGACAGCACGACTTCAGCTAAGCACGGCACTTGACCAGGATAGCACGGGATACAGGAACAGGGAACACTGGGAACTGGAAAACACTAGGAGACCATTTGCTTAGACAGACTAGGGTAACGACAACAAGGCTCAGGCAAGGTAGGAAGGGGCTGGGCCCCTCTTATAGTCCAGGGCTCATGGGCTAATTTTGACTAATTTCAGGTGCGCGCGCTGGCCCTATAAGAGCGGGCACGAGCGTGCGCACACACCCTATGGGACCCGGCCGGGAAAAGCGGAAGTGAGCGCTGGTGTTTCCTGAGGAGGAGATGGGGACCAGCACTCACAGTTCCATGGCTGCAGGCGTCAGGAGGTGAGTGAGCCTGACGGCCCACGGCCATGACACACTCATACATGCTCACTCACTACACACACATGCACACTCACTATATACAGGCGTGAACACTTACTACATATATGCACTCATACATACTCACTCCCTACACACATATGCACACTCACTACATACAGGCGTGTACATTTGCTACATACAGGCACTCATACATACTCACTACACACATGCACTCATACATGCTCACTCACTAGACACACATGCACACTCACTACATACATGTGTGAACACCTACATACATGCACTCATACATGCTCACTCACTACACACACATGCACACTCACTACATACAGGTGTGAACACATACTACATACATGCACTCATACCATGTTCACTCACTACACACAAATGCACACTCACTGCATACAGGTGTGAACATCTACTACATACATGCACTCATACATGCTCACTCCCTACACACACATGCACACTCACTACATACAGGTGTGAACACTTACTACATACATGCACTGATACATTCTCACTCACTACACACACATACACACTCACTACATACAGGTGTGAACACTTACTACATACATGCAATCATACATGCTCTCTCACTACACACACTCACTACATACATGTGTGAACACCTACTACATACATGCTCACTCACTACATACAGGCACTCAAACAGTTACTAATGTCACTAAAAGAGAGAGAATAAGAATGTCCCTGGATTGTTATATGGAGAGATAAGGTCTCACATATCTGTCACGATAAATAATTATCAAGCTGGGAGAATTATTCTAGAAAGACATTTCTATCCCTCAGAATCCCCGGGTAGGTCTTCATAGAAAAGCTTTCCCATTAAATAAAAACAAGTTATTAGTTACAATGAATGAAGCGCTTTATAGGGCAAACCCCTGGTGAACCAGAATCTATGGCATGGATTCCCTAATGCTACTCCCCAAATAGAGGGACGAGACAGCTCGTCCAAAAAAAGGAGGCATGTATTCACCCAAATACGCAACGTTTCATTCCCATAGGACCGTTCTCAGCATGCGGACCGACAGTGGGATGAGGATATAAGGACTCAACCAGTCAAAGTGGTGAGAGGTTTATCATGACTCAAGAGTCCTTATATCCTCAACCCGCTGTCTGTCCGCATTCTGAGAACGGTCCTATTGGAATGCAACGTTGCATTCTGTATTTCGGTGAATAAATTCCTCCTTTTTTTGGACGTGCTGCCACGTCTCTATTTGGATTACTTGAAAGGACTTTGTATCCGGCTCTGTTGGGGCTCATATAATCCTATATCTGGTGCTGTGATATTCCAGTGTTTGACACTGATGCTTCTCCCCGTCCGGCAGACATGTTGCCCGTTTTGTGTTGTGCTTAGTGTAGTATACCCGGTTCTGCCGCCTTCCTTCTCCGGGCTCAGTGGTCTATGAACATGCAATGTACGAGTAAAGTCACAATGAAGAATGACTTCCGGCAGTGCTGCTGGGCGACCACTCCAGTGGGTTCTATCTCCAATATCTTCATTACCACCATGTTTCTGGACCGTACCGGTCTCTCCATCACAATATTATACCATGAGAATAACTGAGACCGGGTATATAGGGTAAACAAGCATGGGCGCTGGGTCAGAGTGGATGTGGCCCATTGCCAACACTTAACCCTTACACATCCATGATGTAAACATATCGAGTGCCGTGCTGCAATCTTTATATAATCAGGTGAACAGAATAAAAAGATACAACTTGTTTATGTAAATATAAAATAAATTTCAGTCACATATTTCCATAGAGAGCGGAACAATCCCCCCCAACAAAAGTATATTTCTGATTAGTAAAATGATTGAGTGGATTAAAAACTGGCACAATCGCCTCGCGGCGCCGGGATCCAGGGTTCGAATCCTACCAAGGACGTGGGGAATAAGAAAAAAAAGATGAGTTCACGCTATCATTCCCTCACATCCGCTTCTTCATGTCATTGGTCTTGTGCGGACACAGCGGGAGCGGGAGGAAGCTCCTCTCAAGCCGAGGTGGGGTCTAAGCGTTAGCGCTTAAAGGAAAATGGTAGAAATTCCCGGCAATCTGGGCGGTTTTGAAAATGACAGTATATTAGTCAGTTACGTTATTTGACATTTTGACTCCACTGAACATGTTTCATTTTTATAATCGGAAAAGAAAAGTCTTTAAATCCATGAGGAACCTGATGAGGCTTCCTGGGGCCACAATATGAATGGCTCATCCTTAGAATAGGACATCAATTTCACATTGGTGGAGGTCTGACTCCTGACACACAGGGGCCGCGACACATGAACCAATGCCGGGGCCTTTTCATTGTGTAGCCAGCACAGCTCCGTACATTGTAGTAGCTTTGTCTGGTATTGTGGCGCGGACCCGATCACTGCAGGAAATATTCCACTTTACTTCCATAGCAAAAAACAGAACAGCAGTTAGTGGAAGAGAAAACATGTTTATTTAGAGTCTGGCTCTGTTCACATCTGCGCTGGGGTCCCGTTCTGACGTTCCGTCAGAGGTTTCCGTCAGAACGGGCCCTGAGCAGACACAAACTGACACCGACGGAAAACAGAAGTTTCCGTTTCCATCACCATTGATTTCAATGGTGACGGAGCCGGCGCCCGTGGTTTCCGTTTGTCTCTTTTGTGCACCGGATCCGTAGTTTTGCGATAGCGTAGTCGACTACGGAACGTCAGAACGGGACCCCAACGCGGGTGTGAACAGAGCCTTACCCCTGTGGGAATGGCTTCTCCGGGATTCAAGACCTTATTTATTCCTGGGATTCAAGTCCTTATGTATTCCTGTAGTGAGGTGGTCTCCGTTTTATACGAGCCCTCCAGGTGGAGATCCTAAGGAGCTGGGATTCAAGACCTTCCTCTACCCCTATCCACATTTATCTGAGGGTTTTCGTGGCCAATCACAGTAATTGCTGCTCGATATTCTCCCGGAGCCTAGTGCTTCCTCTACCGGATTATCTGGTTGGTCGGGGATCCGGCTTCCCTGCTCTTAGATCCCGGCATTACATCGGACTATAATTGAGAACTGTGTCGTATGAATCTCCTAGTGGATTTCAGATCTGGGAATAGTCTTTGTTACATAATGATCAGGCCCAATATGGAGTCCGGTGGGTCAGAATCTGCCTTGTCACAGCACACTTGTCACATCTCTGAATTACAAAACATTGTTTTCAACCTCCGTTTACAATTAACTGAAGTAAAAAGCCAATTCACGGAACTATAAGCACAAGAGAAGAGTACGATCTATAGACAGATATACAGCAGTAATGTATTCTGTCCCCGTGTGTCTCCTACAGATGGATCCAGCAGGAGAAATCCACCAGAGAGATGTCCTCTGTATTCCCAGGACTGTCCAGAGGAAAATCACAATGTTCCCGAGAATCATCAGGTAGGTGGCGCTAAAGTCTCCTGAAAATATGACCATAAAGTAATTGTCACAAAGACCATTTTATATTTATTTTCTTGTCGGTTTAGGATGAAAATCTGATGATTATTAAGGTTGAAGTTAAAGATGAATCAGAAGATGAGACGGATATAAGGGCTGATCAGCAGTGTAAGGAGGGGGAGACTCTCACTGGTTTGTGGGTCACCTAAATACTACACCCATCATCTGATCATCACATGGAAATATTTATTCCACCTCTGTGTGTTTCCTACAGATGGATCCAGCAGGAGGAATCCAGCAGAGAGATGTCCCCGTCCTCTGTATTCCCAGGACTGTCCAGAGGATCCTCAGGTAGATGGTGCGGCGCCGTATACCAGATCTATATAAGAGGGTGGGACTTTCTGGTCCTGCAGTCGTAGATGTCATAGATTTCTGGTGGTCTCTTGATCAGATTTTTCAGACTTTCTGCTGAATTGTTACATCTGACCAATCAGGGTGAAGATCTGACTGATAATAAAGCGGAGGATGAAGAAGAGCGGAGGAGGGGCGATCCACCGTGTATGAGTGACGTGAAGGCGGAAACTGCAGAAGATTTTACCACAGGTCAGTAATAATGAATGTAGGAAGTGGAGTCAGAGGTTTCTTGAAGTGGGGTCCCCCTTCAGGTAAAAGTGATGGGCTGTGTTATATATAGTGCAGGATCGGAGGGAGTTGTGAATACACATAGAACTTCTCTCCAGGGCGCGCTATGATCCGGTCCTGCACTGGGCTTTACATTCGGTTTAGCAGCAGATTTTTGGGCACACCGAGTGTGATGAATTGCTGCACGGACCGCCGGGATCTGAGAAGAATCTGTGTAACCACATAAGCACCGCAATTAATACTGGTAGGGGTTTCCCTGGTCTTCACACCGTAAATGGCAGCCTGATGGCTTTATACTGAGCGTTCATGGTCTAACGAGGGCCCCAAGCCGCGTAGCACTGCCTGTTATACCTCAGGTGTGTGTGAACCTATCCTGACAATTCTATAGACCTCACGTTACTTTCATCTATAAATGTCCCTTCTGGCACAAAAAATAATCATCTGATTGAAAGGAACATTTACATTGGGGAATAAACTGTATAAAACATTCCCATACTTCATCCTCCGTACTGAAAACAACCCCGTACAATAAAGTTATCAAGGTTACGATCCCGAAATAACGCTTAAAAAAAATCTCGTCCCACAAAAAACAAAGACTTTATAAGTCGTCTCAAAAATGTTTGTCTGCCAGACTTCTTGTTTTTTGTTTTTTCCTCCCCACCTTCCAGGACTCTCTTCTTTTCCCATGGACACAGCTATTTGAGGGATTATTTTTTGCAAGCCGAGTTATGGTTTTCAATGGCACCATCTAGTGTGCTAGAAACTAGGAAACGGACCAAAAATTCTTTGTGGGGTGGAATGGGAAAAAAACTGTGATTCCTCCATTACTTTTTGGGTTTTGTTTTTCCGGGGTTAATCGTACGGTAAAAACGACATATCTTTATTCTTATTCCATGGAGCCGTGTTAGGACCTGATCACTTTATATTTCAGCAATTCTGGTGGTTTTACGGGATCTCTGTACGGGTTAAATAATGTGATATTGTAATAGTTCAGACTTTTACGGATGCAGCGATACCAATTATGTTTTTTGGGCTTCTTTTTACAATATTTTAGGGGAAACATAAGAAAAGGGAAGGGGGTTTGAACTTTTCTTTTTTTTTGTGTGTAATAAGAAATATTTGTAACAGTTTTTTCCATTTTCTTTAGTCCTCGTAGGGGACTTGAACAAGCGATGGTTTGACGGCTGATACAATACTCTGGTTCTGCTTCCATAATCGTTGTGTATTGTCATTTTTAACGACTCTTATTAAGCCCTGTCTCTGGCAGAACTTAATAGGGGCACAGATATAGCAGACCTGGGGGCTTTCATTAGGCCCCCAGGCTACAATGACAACCTTTAGCAACCTGTGATCGCATTGAAGTGGGGAGGGCAATAGTGTGACAGACGGGGACCCTTTTTTTCTAATGGCTTGGATGCTGCAGTCACTATTGATCGCGGGATCTAATCGGTTAAACGACCAGGATCGGAGTTATCTCCGATCCCGACCGTTGCAGTGAAGTTTCGGCTGTAACACACAGCCGACACCTGCTGAGTATGGTGAGGGCTTAACCCGTCAGTCCGCTGCATGCTCAGCCCTTCACGGCCGTGACATAAAGTTACGTAATGCGTTGTCAAAGGGCTTAAGGCTAACATTTGTAAAAGGTTATATATTGCATAAGACAAATCCAGTTTGAGCCATTTTATAGTTTATGTGTGAGGGATACTCTCCTTAGCGTGGATCAGTGTTTCTAGTGCTGGGGCTTTCAGCAGAAAACTCTATTTATAAAATTCCCATTCTGTCATTGGTGCCCTCAGGGCAATGGAGTAGAATTCGATTACCTTGCTGCTGCACGCCTCTTTTCCTGGACATCCTCTGCACAGCCGCACATATTACCACATGCTTGTGACAGGTGACGGAAAGAGTTAAAGGGGTTGTCCACTACCGGACAACTGATGACCTATCCACCGTTTTTTTTGGGGGGTTTCTTGACTATAATGTGTGTCCTCCTCTGCCAGTCGCGGAGCCCTTCCCTTTGCCCTCTCTCTCTTGATTTGGAGGGATATTTAAACCCCTGCTACACCACTCAAACTGCTGCTTAGCGTTGGTAAGTAGGGATTCATAGAGGTTGTTCTGTTTGTCACATGTATTTTTTCTTATGCTAGCTTCCCTTAGTAGGAAAAATGTATAGCAAAGATTCGAGTAGCTCTGACCAGGAAGATTTCCACAAGGGATCTTGTAAGCAATGTCATCTATCCTACAGGAATTGTGATGTGCCACTTCCTGAGTCATTGTAAGGACCATCTTTGTAGTAAGTAGCCATCCTCTCTTGGTTACTCTGTCTCCTATTAATGGTCCTAACACGTTGTCCCTTTTTTTAGGAGGTTGTCTTAGGCCTGAATCCAGGTTATTTGCCTCAGCTGCCTCGCAAGAAATGATGTCTTAGGTGGAAGATTTTATCCGTTCCTCCATGCAAGTACTCCGGAAGGATCTTCAGGATCCACGTTCTTCGGCTTTAGACAAATTGGGGTCCTCCTCCTTTGAAGAGGAATATTCCTCTAAAGTTTGGTTTCCAGGAGAGCGTATCAGAAAGCTCATTAGAGCAGTCCGCTCTGATAATTAGGAACCTGGTGGGGCATATACTGATCAGGATGCCTCTAGGGTGAAGTTCTTCACCTTGACTCAAACTGAAGGTGTCTTTTGTCACTGAATCAATGGGTCCTGAGCAGCAGCATTCTATTACCCATATGTCTAAACTCCTCTATCTGGAATAGGAACAGATTTAGTGCAAGATCCATGAGCTACAAGCATATAAGAACCTGGGCACATTATAGATTTTCATTGACCTTGTAGAGAAAGGTTTGACTACACGAGTCTGCCTACCTTTTCCGCAAGAAAAATTGCCATGCTTCAAGCCTTGAGTGAATGCTCTCTCAAAAATTCTATAGAAGAAGTACCAGAGAAATAGTGGGCCCAAGGTGTCAACTCTCTGATTTTTCGAATACCTAAACCAGAAGGTAGGTTTAAGACCATAATTGACTTGAAGTATCTTAACACCTTAATCTGAGAAGAATGTCTAAAGATGGAAACAATTTGGTTGGTCACATCATTAATAGAGAAGGAAGAATGCATGGTAGTTCTTGATCTTAAGGATGCCTACTTGCATGTCCAAGTAGCCCAGGTTCACAGAAAATTCTCAAGGCTAGCCATGAGACGAGGGTCAAGGATCCAGCATTTTTAGTTCTGGTCCTTCCTTTCGGGATCTCAACATCTCCCAGGATTTTTTCCAAACTGGTAATAACGATGGAGAAAAAAGTAATTATGCCATACCTACTCGATTAGGTCAACAAGGCAGGGTTCTGTCCTCTCTAGGATGGATTTTGAATTTGGAAAAATCAAAATCATTTTAACGAAGAGATGCCAGTTCTTGGGTCTGTGGTGGACTCTTGGACGATGATCAACAGTCTGACTCCTCATAGGTCGTACTCGTTAAACCCTCAAGTACAAACACTGTTAGTACCCAGATCTGTTTTTATATGCCAGGTCATTCGGATTCTTGGCCTCATGTTGGCAGCCAGTCCTGTGGGCCATATGACATCTCAGTCCCCTTCAGACTGAACTTCTGGAGAGATGAAACATCCAGAAGGACTCCCTACCCCAGACCGTAAGACTACGTAAAAAAAACCTGGGAACTCACTAAGTGTTCACAAAATAAGTAGAAAGATGGGGCTTAGAGGAGATCGACTTGATGTCAATGAGAGCCAACACCAAACTCAGAAGATTTTCCTCAATTTGTTGCTACAACAGACCATACACCCTATATATCTTCTCTATCCCTACTTTCGAGGACAAGTCAGTGTTCTTATTGGAGGCTTCCACTCAGACCAGACCTGGTGTCGCAGAATAGTCAGCTGTCATAGAACCTAAAAGTGTTCAACCTTATGGCATTGAAGTTGACAATCCCTTACTAAGGACTATGGGCTTATCAGATGCAGTAGTCTTTATTCTGTTTGCTGCCTGGGGAATGGCAAAAAATAAAACCTATGCCCGTATAATGTCCATCTTCAGGAGATTGGGTCGACCAAAGAAAGCTAGTGGCAGAGGAACCAGCTTTCAGAGATATCCTCTAATTCTTGCAGGTTGGATTTGAGAATAGGCTAAGCCCCAGTACAATCACAGTCCAGATCTCTGCTCTTTCGGCCTTTCTTGTTAAGTCTCTTTTGAGAGAACGTTTGATTAAGTCTCTTTTGAGAGAACGTTTGATGAAGTGGTTCCTAGTTGACGTTCCAAAACGTAATCAATCTTTTTCCAAAGTCGGATCTTTCTCCAGTCCTAAGAAGGCTCTGTGAACATCCCTTTGATCCACTACAGGAGACAGACTTGTTGTTACTATCGGAGAAGGTAGCATTCTTGGTCAAGCGGATCAGAGAACTACAGGCCTAGTCCATCAAGGAGCCTTATCTGACCTCCCATGAGAATAAAGTGGTGTTGGGAACTCTGCCTTCATTCAAGCCCAAATATCCATTATTCTCTCATATTAATCAGGAGATGGTCCTGCTACCATCCTGCACCATACCTAGTTTAGAGGAGGAAATACACGTATGGACACTAGAATACCATTGCTAGGATCTGCTGGGCGGCATCGTGTATCACACCAAATACCTTGATCTGTCATTATAGATTAGACTTCTCTGCGATCTTTTTCCTTTGATCAACTTTCTCTAACATTTTTTCCCACACTTAAGGATTGTGCTACATCACCACATGAATGTGCTGCTGTGCAGAATGTTCAGGAAAGTCTGAATGTCTAACCAAATAGCAGCACATAATTATCCGACCAATTAGGTTTTTTTTCTCGGTGTGGTCTTTAAAATGACACAATGGTAATTAAATTTATGGAGGTCCCCCCATACTTAAGATATCAAATGGTGGAGTGATCAGAGTAGGAACCTACTTCACATTTAATTATTGTACATACAAAGACATTTCAGTGATGATTAGCGGCACTCAGATGTCACTTCATTAGGCTTTTACTACTTACTACGTTTTTAATACTTGACAGGATCCTCCATACCATTAAAACAGCCTAAATTCTTAGTGCAATGGATTCTACAAGGTTCTTCCTAAAAATGCTTTATACAATTCTGGGGACTGTGCAGCCATCAGGCTATATAGACCTCATTGTCATGTCCATCAATTCAGCCTGGTATGTGCCATGAGACAACATGGCACATTGTCTTGTTAATGGTAGACTCCAGCCATGATTAGATTGTTACTATCAATATTAATAATTACTCTCTCGCCTTTCCTGATAGTCATATGATGCCCAGCGCCTATCGTGCACAGTTACTATTAATCAGAATAGGACCTGTGCACCTTACTTTGGCGTCGTACGATTGCCTCGGCATCTGTGCAGCACAGTGTGCAGCTGCGTCTCTCCACACTTGATGCTAGATCGGATGGGAGAGTAACATTGGAGGGACACTTTAGGTTGTATTAAAGTGATTCTCCATTTGTGTTCGCAGAGGACGGTCTTGATTGCCAGACAAGGTTGTGCTTTATAGATTTTTGAGTTTTATCAAGTCTAGGTCTCTGTAATAAAAGTGGTCATGGAGTGTAGATCATAATCCTGGACTATATCATTGATACATGTTAAAGTGTTAAGCAATTCACTTCTGCCTTTGGCTAAAAGGAAAATTTGCACCTTGAGCTGAATGTTTGTTTTAAGCCTAATAGTAATGTTATAACTTTTCCTACTATCTGGATTGAAAAAGAACAAAAACCACAAATTCTTTTTTAATCCTAACAGAAAATCTTACTAAGAACTCTGAGGGACATGTCATGCTACCACTAAATTCTAAATTAGAAGATGAAGATCTCATGCAGCAATTTTCAAGAGAAACCCTCCTTACCCTTAATGTACATCCAGGACTTCACAGCGCAGATCTATCATATAATTCCCCTAATCATGAGGAACCTTCTCCTGACCAATCACAGATTGTTACCACAAGCACTGGACAGAAAGGGGGTAAAAGCTTTCAATGTGGTGAATGTGGAAAACAGTTCACAAAAAGCTCCGGTCTTTTTACACACAGCAAAATTCACACAGGAGAGAAGCCGTTTTCATGTTCAGATTGTGGGAAATGTTTTATGCAGAAATCAGATCTTTCTACGCATAAAAGAATTCACACAGGAGAGAAGCCATATTCATGTTCAGAATGTGGGAAATGCTTTACAGATAAATCAAACCTTATTACACATGAGAGAATTCACACTGGGGAGAAGCCATATCCATGTTCAGAATGTGGGAAATGTTTTACTAATAAATCAGATCTTGTTAAACATGAAAGAATTCACACAGGGGAGAAGCCATATTCATGTTCAGAATGTGGGAAATGTTTTATAAATAAATCACATCTTCTTAGACATGACAGAATTCACACAGGAGAAAAGCGATATTCATGTTCAGGGTGTGGGAAATGTTTTACAAATAAATCACATCTTGTTCTACATGAGAGAAGTCACACAGGAGAGAAGCCATATTCATGTTCAGAATGTGGGAAATGTTTTACTAATAAATCAGATCTTGTTAAACATCAGAGAATTCACACAGGGGAGAAGCCGTATTCATGTTCAGAATGCGGGAAATGTTTTATTACTAAAGCCAAACTTCGGGCTCATCAGAGAAGTCACTCAAGAGAGAAGCCATATTGAGGTTCATAATGTGGGAAATGGTTTATTATTAAATCCAAACTTAAGGATTATCTGAGAAGTCACACTGGGGAGAAGCCATATTCACTTTCAGAATGTGGGAAATGTTTTATAGATAATTCAAGTCTTGTTACATGATGTCAGATATTACCGGCTCTCCATACATCTTATGTTTAGTGGAAACAATATATTTAGACACTATTGTTTAAAATGGAACATTTAATATTCACAATAACATTAAATCACAATGCTATAAATCTGTCTTGGTCCATTGAATATAAAACCTCAACTTATATCAGATATAGTATGTAAAAACCATCATGTATGAAGCACAGTAACAGACATGAGACCGTAAGTCCAAGTTCACCGGATCTATTTTATAAATGCTTGCTGCGAGGCTTGTTTTGACTAAACCATGTTGTACCCCTATTGTCTCTTTTAAGTCAGTATGACAGTTCCTAATAAATAATATTGTTGGTATACTGTTTATTCCGTTTCTTGTGCCTGCGCACTTGTTATAGTGGGACGCCGAGCCACCGCTGCTGTATTGCAATCACCACCTAAAACTTCCCTTGCTCTGGGGTGTATGTAGATGTGTGATCCAATGTAAAATACTGTCCAATCTCTCTCCAGCCGCATATGTAGTAGCACTGGCTGGGACTTATCGTGCCATGTGTTGGCACTGATGTTTGTGCTTGATCTTGCAAATAACTTTAACGAGTCTTATGTAGGAACATCTTTGATGAGTCCGCTGTTGACCACAATTACTAACGTTGATATGCTCCTCTAAAGCGATGAAGATAATAAAGATTGGATGAATAAGTGTAATGCTGTCAGTTGACTCGTATACAGCTAGATGAGAGTAGCCGAGTGTGATAACTCCATGCACTTTCCCCTTTTATTAGCAATTTTGGCTTCAAGAAGACTTTTAATGAATCACTTTCTTTATATTATGAAACACATTGTGAGATTTGCTAAAAAGTTATCAAAATGAAAGAAGAGAATGTGCTGCTGAAGATACGGCAACATCAGTTTCACTTCGTACCTCCACCGTTTCTAGATTTGATATAACTCTAAAGATTTTTGTGAATTTACAAGTTCTTATTTCCAACTTCATGTGTGTAAAAATCCATCTAATTATGGGGGGTATGGTCTAACCTTGGAGCTGAGAGGATGCATGGGACCTGTGCTCTGTCTACTTAGCCCCTAAACTGGGTGTGATAGTGAGTAAAGTGTGTTATATGTGACTTCATCTTGTAAGAAGAATCCATTTTATAGTTTGAAGGATCTGTTTCTCTGTAAGACAAAACTTATGCTGGGGCTGTCTGGGAAATCATGTGTCTACCATTCCTTATCTAAGTCTGCTATTAGAATGTAGTTTGCAGCTGTAAGTTTCTTATGGGAAATCTTGTCTTGTGACGAGAAGTTTGATGTGGACATGAATGCAGTGTGTGTGTCTGAGGAGCGACTGGTGCAAATGAGAATGGACTGATAAATGTGGGAAATCTCTTAACAATATTAGTAAAACAAAAAGGATGGCAAAGCTTAAAAATTGAGCAGGTATTGCATGGCTGACCGCCTGAGAGACCAGGTGGCCACAGTATAAGATTGATTTTAGATCTATACTGCATGCTCTATCACTCCTAACAGCTGTACTCAGAACATTTTGTGTATCTACTGAACTAATTAAATTGTTAGTTATTTTAGAGTGTGTAAAAAAGCCCTAGAACACTGAACTTAAGTAGAAGTTTGTGTAAATGGGCTGGCTTTTTAACGTACCTTAGCTATAAGGTTTACATTTCTGAAGTTAGCTGTGTAAAGTCAGGTTTTAGAATCATAAATACAGCAGAGTCTTAGTTTCTTCCATCATTTTGTGTTGCTGAGACTCATAGTTCTACAAGAATGGGTCTGAGAGGAGGGGGTTGTGTGAAAGGCGGCAAGCAGCTGGTTGCAGTGAGTGGGAATGTCAGAAGGAATGTAAAATGTTCTGTTTTTTTCAAGATACAATGCTAATTGTGTCTTATCTCCACACTGCTGTTCTTAGTACCGTCCCCAGCAACGTACTATGCAGAGAATACACAAGAAAATGGCGACTACACTCTGCGAACACCAATGCCATCTAAACACTATATAAATAAATATGAATTGCTGCTGAATCTACCTACTATAGTGAGGTTCTTAGCACACATTTTGATCAAATTGTGTGAGCCCACCTGCCACAACAAGGCGAACTCACTTATAATGTGGGTCCCTACGCTACTCATACACCTAGTTCTGGGACTATGCATATACTAGGGGATGGTAGGAACCAGCATTAGACTAATTAAAATCACCCAGGGCAGAATGGGAGGAGAGCAAGATAAAAAAAATGGAGGCAGTCACTACCCCCCACATATATGCAAGATACAAGAGAGTTTGATCAGCACATTCCAGCAAAATGAAAAAACGTGTATACAGGTACATGAACAACTGTGGCTGCAAAACAATACAATACACAAGAAAATGGCAACAGAATTCTGCGAACACCAATGCCACCTAAACACTATATATAAATAAATATGGGGTAGTGACTGCCTTCATTTTTGATCTCTTCCCATTCTGCCCTGGGTGATTTTTGTAGGTGCACCATGAAAGCACCTACAAGACAGGATACGTGGTACTCATGATGCACGAGGTAAATCATCCAGAGATCCCTACCAGCTTCTTGTTTTGCCCAAGAACTGGAGCTGGAGGCACTCGCTGAGGCTTGTAACCTGGCAAATAGTAAGATGGCCGACATTTACACTGAATGTAGGTAAGCAAAGGTAGCTATGAAAAGTGCGCCCTGGCCAGATAACCTGTTCCAGCGACAGAGATTAAGTTTCATGTAAAGTTCTGGATCAGCCTTAGAATTGGACTATTAGAGGCATGCGTCAGATCAAGGTGCAGCAGCATGTTAGAACTGTGTAAATGAGAAACTTCTCACTAGAAACAGTGCTGTGAAAGGAAAACCAGATTCTAATGGAATGTGGACGAATAAAGGAAGGTAAACCGGTAGCACCCAAGGCACTCTTGATGGCACTTGCATTGATGGTGTGTGACCTCACATATGCCTCCAAGACTGCAATGATCGATTTGGTAAGATCTAATGGGTATGTCCCAGGTTTTACAGCTGTTGCTGGTAAATTCTGTTACAGTGCCAACCTTCCCAGCACCCCTACCACCCACGGAGAGACCTTCCCAGCACCCCTACCTCCCACGGAGAGACCTTCCCAACACCCCTACCTCCCACGGAGAGACCTTCCCAGCACCCCTACCTCCCACGGAGAGACCTTCCTAGCATACGTACCTCTCACGGAGAGACCTTCCCAACACCCCTACCTTCCATGGAGAGACCTTCCCAGCACGCCTACCTCCCACGGAGAGACCTTCCCAGCACCCCTACCTCCCACGGAGACGCCTTCCCAGGTAATACAGATTGTTTTCATTCAGCTTCCTAAATTAGGAATGCATAAATGTGTGTGTTAATTTAATCTCTGAGAAGAAAGAAAATAGTCACTATTCAGATAAAATATATGATATCTGTGAATTTCTGTGGGGAGGAGCTGTCACAGGTATCCGCTCAGATCAAGGTACAAATCCCACTCAAAAGTGTTACAACACAAGTACAAAATAAAATGTACCCACTAGACCAGGGGTCTCAAGCACGCGGCCTGCGGGACACAGACCCGCTAGACTCTGGAATTCCCTGACATCGCTGTCCACATATGAACAGCAATGTCTGGGGCTTCCCCAGAGCCGGAGTCCCGGGCAGAGCGCTAGTACAGGCTCTGCTCCGGGACTCTGTGGAATTCCCTGACATCGCTGTCAACATATGGACAGGGTGTCAGGGTCTTCCCCCAGAGCAGAGTCCCGTGCAGAGCGATAGTATCCGCTCTGCTCCGGGACTCTGTGGAATTCCCTGACATCGCTGCCCATATATGGAGAGTGTATCAGGGTCTTCCCCAGATCGGAGTCCCGGGCAGAGCGCTATTATCGGCTCTTCTCCGGGACTCTGGGGAAGCCTCTGACATCGCTGTCCATACATCAACAATGATGTCAGGGGCTTCCCCAGAGCAGGAGTCCCAGTGATGTCAGGAGCACAGCTGGAGTCCCAGGAAGAGCCTACTAGCGCTCTGCCCGGGACTTCATCTCTGGGGTTGCCCCTGACATCTCTGTCCATATGTGGACAGTGATCTCAGGAGCAGAGCCTGAATCCCAGGCAGAGTGCCAGAAGCGGCTCTGCTCCGGGACTCCAGCTCTGGGCAAGCCCCTGACATCACTGTGGCAGCATCTACAGGGGGCACTGCTGTGGCAGCATCTACAGGGGGCACTGCTGTGGCAGTATCTACACAGGGCACCGTTGTGGCAGCATCTACACAGGGCACCGCTGTGGCAGCATCTACAGAGGTCACCGCTGTGGCAGCATCTACACAGGGCACCGCTGTGGCAGCATCTACACAGGGCACCGCTGTAGCAGCATCTGCACAGGGCACCGCTGTGGCAGCATCTACACAGGGCACCGCTGTGGCAGCATCTACACAGGGCACTGCTGTGGCAGCATCTACAGAGGGCACTGCTGTGGCAGCATCTACAGAGGGCTCTGCGGCAGCATCCACCGAGGGCGCAGCGGCAGCATCCACCGAGGGCGCAGCGGCAGCATCCACCGAGGGCGCAGCGGCAGCATCCACCGAGGGCGCTGCGGCAGCATCCACCGAGGGCACAGAAATCTCTCAAATTTTAAACCTAGCGGTATTATTATAGTAATGTAGTATTATTATTATAGTAATATAGTGTTATAGTAGTTCAAATAAGTAATTGATTAACAATAATTTTGTATTGTATCAAATTTGAAAGTAATGCGGCCCGACCACTTCACATTTTTTCTATATGCGGCCCACTTACCCGGCCGAGTTTGAGATCCCTGCACTAGATGTTCATTTTCTATGTGCCCTGTCCAGTGGGACAGAGAAGTTTTTTTTTATATAAAGGTGTTTGATTTAGTTTCAGGGCTTGTCACTTTTATCGCATGCACTTAGAACAGCTCCTATAGAGTCTGCAGATGTTGTTATCACCAGATGAACATTTATTTTAACATTTGACAAAGGTCGGGTCCCCAGCAAATGTCAACAAACGTAAATCAAAGACTTATCAAAACGATGAACTCCATCACTGAGATGCGCAGAGACACCGGACAGGCACAGGATACAAAGTGAACAAAATATAAGATCAAAAACACAGCGCACACAGTGCATGAACCAGTTTAGAGGATACGTATGCGAAAAACGTGGTCAATTATGCTGACCTGCTAACGCTGTGCTCTGAGCACAACATCCAAAAATGCATGGTCTGGTTTACCCCAGCGGGTGAAGGGTTAAATTGGTCGCTGCCTAAGTCCCGGAACAGGACTTGATCGATCCAGACTTGTCATGGAAAAAGAAAAAAAACGGATTTTTTGTCCTGGCGCCGATTGATGATTCCTCTGTCTCCAGGTTGGATCAATTATAAAGTGAAGTAAATACGATGTGGTCCAAGGGATTTATTTGTATAGTTAAAACAACGCGTTTCGAGGCCGGACCGGCCTCTTCATCAGGTAAACTACAAGTGATACATTAGTATAGACAGCATG